>NW_017617302.1:0-12500 GCF_001879475.1 Ipomoea nil
CCCGCCCAATTCTAATAAAATATATTGATTTCTACATTTCTATTCGTACAATAATTCTAGTTAAAATTCTATTCTAATATCATGAAATATTGTAATACAATTCCTATTCTAATCTATCTATCTATCTATCTATCTATCTTACATCTATACTATCTATACTTCTATAACTATATATAAAAACAAAATCCTGCAATTTTAACTTCATGCTCAATTCTAATAAAATATATTGATTTCTACTTTCCTATTCGTACAATAGTTCTTGTTAAAATTCTATTCCAATATCATAAAATACTGTAATACAATTCCTATTGTAATCTATCTATCTATCTATACATCTATACTATATATAAAAACAAAATCTTGCAATTTTAACTTTCCGCCCAATTCCTAAAAAATCTCTCTTCATAATAAAATATATTGATTTCTACTTTCCTATTCGTACAATAATTCTCGTTAAAATTCTATTCTAATATCATAAATATGTAATTCCTATTCTAATCTATCTATCTATCTATCTATCTATCTATCTTTACATCTATACAATCTATACTTCTATAACTATATATAAAAAAATCCTGCAATTTTAACTTCATGCTCAATTCTAATAAAATATATTGATTTCTACTTTCCTATTCGTACAATAATTCTTGGTTAAAATTCTATTCTAATATCATAAAATACTGTAATACAATTCCTATTGTAATCTAATCTATCTATCTATACATCTATACTATATATAAAAACAAAATCTTGCAATTTTAACTTTCCGCCCAATTCCTAAAAAATCTCTTCTCATAATAAAATATATTGATTTTACTTTCCTATTCGTACAATAATTCTCGGTTAAAATTCTATTCTAATATCATAAAATATTGTAATACAATTCCTATTGTAATCTATCTATCTATCTATACATCTATACTATATATAAAAACAAAATCCTGCAATTTAAACTTTCCGACCAATTCATAAAAATCACTCTTCTAATAAAATATATTGATTTCTACTTTCCTATTCGTACAATAATTCTCGTTAAAATTCTATTCAAAATATCATAAAATATTGTAATACAATTCCTATTGTAATCTATCTATCTATATATACATCTATACTATATATAAAAACAAAATCCTGCAATTTTAACTTCATTCCTAAAAAATCTCTCTTCCTAATAAAATATATTGATTTCTACTTTCCTATTCGTACAATAATTCTCGGTTAAAATTCTATTCTAATATTATAAAAACTGTAATACAATTCCTATTGTAATCTATCTATCTATACATCTATACTATATATAAAAACAAAATCCTTCAATTTTAACTTCCGCCCTTCTAATAAAATATATTTATTTCTACTTTCCTATTCGTACAATAATTCTGGTTAAAATTCTATTCTAATATCATAAAAATATTGTAATACAATTCCTATTGTAATCTATTATATACATTTATACTATATATAAAAAAAATCCTGCAATTTTAACTTCCGCCAATTCTAAAAAATCTCTCTTCCTAATAAAATATATTGATTTCTACTTTCCTATTCGTACAATAATTCTCGGTTAAAATTCTATTCTAATATTATAAAATACTGTAATACAATTCCTATTGTAAATCTATCTATCTATCTATACATCTATACTATATATAAAAAACAAAATCCTGCAATTTTAACTTTCGCCCAATTCCTAAAAATCTCTCTTCCTAAAAAATATATTGATTTCTACTTTCCTATCGTACAATAATTCTTGGTTAAAATTCTATTCTAATATAAAAATACTGTAATACAATTCCTATTGTAATCTATCTATCTATCTATACATCTATACTATCTATATATAAATACAAAATCCTGCAATTTTAACTTTCCGCAATTCCAAAAAATCTCTCTTCCTAAAAAAATATATGATTTCTACTTTCCTATTCGTACAATAATTCTCGGTTAAAATTCTATTCTAATATCATAAAAATACTGTAATACAATTCCTATTGTAATCTATCTATCTATATATACATCTATACAATATATAAAAACAAAATCCTGCAATTTTAACTTTCCGCCAATTCCTAAAAATCTCTCTTCCTAATAAAATATATTTATTTCTACTTTCCTATTCATACAATAATTCTCGGTTTAAAATTCTATTCTAATATCATAAAATACTGTAATACAATTCCTATGTAATCTATCTATCTATCTATACATTTATACTATACATATAAAACAAATCTTGCAATTTTAACTTCCCGCCCAATTCCTAAAAAATCTCTCTTCCTATTAAAATATATTGATTTCTACTTTCCAATCGTACAATAATTCTAGGTTAAAAATTATTCTATTATTATAAAATACTGTAATACAATTCCTATTGTAATTTATCTATCTATCTATACATCTATACTATATATAAAATAAAATCCTGCATTTTAACTTTCCGCCCAATTCGAAATAAAATATATTGATTTCTACTTTCTTATTCGTACATAATTCTGGTTAAAATTCTATTCTAATATCATAAAATACTGTAATACAATTCCAATTGTAATCTATCTATCTATCTATCTATCTATCTATCTATACATCTATACTTCTATACTATATATAAAACAAAATCTGCAATTTTAACTTCCCGCCCAATTCCTAAAAAATCTCACTTCCGAATAAAATATATTGATTTCTACTTTCCTATTCCTACAATAATTCTGGGTTAAAATTCTATTCTAATATTATAAATACTGTAATACAATTCCTATTGTAATCTATCTATCTATCTATACATCTATACTATATATAAAAACAAAATCCCGCAATTTTAACTTCAGGCCCAATTCTAATAAAATATATTGATTTCTACTTTCCTATTCGCAATAATTCTGGGTTAAAATTCTATTCAAATATTAAAATACTGTAATACAATTCCTATTGTAATCTATCTATCTATCTATACATCTATACTATATATAAAAACAAAATCCTGCAATTTTAACTTTCCGCCCAATTCCTAAAAAATCTCTCTTCCTAATAAAATATATTGATTTCTACTTTCCTATTCGTACAATAATTCTCGGTTAAAATTCTATTCTAATATCAAAAAATACTGTAATACAATTCCTATTGTAATCTATCTATCTATCTCTACATCGATACAATATATAAAAACAAAATCCTGCAATTTTAACTTTCCCGCCAATTCCTAAAAAATCTCTCTTCCTAATAAAATATATTGATTTCTACTTTCCTATTCCTACAATAATTCTGGGTTAAAATTCTATCTAATATTATAAAATACTGTAATACAATTCCTATTGTAATCTATCTATCTATCTATACATCTATACTATATATAAAAACAAAATCCGCAATTTTAACTTCCCGCCAATTCTAATAAAATATTGATTTCTACTTTCTATTTACAATAATTCTAGGTTAAAATTCTATTCTAATATCATAACAATTCCTATTCTAATCTATCTATCTATCTATCTATCTTACATCTATACTATCTATGCAATTTAAACTTCATGCTCAATTCTAATAAAATATATTGATTTCTACTTTCCTATTCGTACAATAATTCTTGGTTAAAATCTATTCTAATATCATAAAATACTGTAATACAATTCCTATTGTAATCTATCTATCTATCTATACATCTATACTATATATAAAAACAAAATCTGCAATTTTAACTTTCCGCCCAATTCCTAAAAATCTCTCTTCCTAATAAAATATATTGATTTCTACTTTCCTATTCGTACAATAATTCTCGGTTAAAATTCTATTCTAATATCATAAAATACTGTAATACAATTCCTATTGTAATCTATCTATCTATCTATACATCGATACAATATATAAAACAAAATCCTGAAATTTTAATTTCCTTCCTAAAAAATCTCACTTCCTAATAAAATATATTGATTTCTACTTTCCTATTCCTACAATAATTCTGGGTTAAAATTCTATCATAATATTATAAAATACTGTAATACAATTCCTATTGTAATCTATCTATCTATCTATACATCTATACTATATATAAAAACAAAATCCCGCAATTTTAACATCCCGCCAAATTCTAATAAAATATATTGATTTCTACTTTCCTATCGTACAATAATTCTGGGTTAAAATTCTATTCTAATATAATGAAATACTGTAATACAATTCCTATTGTAATCTATCTATCTATCTATCTTTACATCTATACATCTATACTTCTATACTATATAAAAACAAAATCCTGCAATTTTAACTTTCCGCCCAATTCCTAAAAAATCTCTCTTCCTAATAAAATATATTGTTTTTCTACTTTCCTATTCGTACAATAATTCTCGGTTAAAATTCTATTCTAATATCATAAAATACTGTAATACAATTCCTATTGTAATCTATCTATCTATATATACATCTATACTATATATAAAAACAAAATCCTGCAATTTTAACTTTCCGCCCAATTCCTCAAAAATCTCTCTTCCTAATAAAATATATTATTTCTACTTTCCTATTCATACAATAATTCTCGGTTAAAATTCTATTCTAATATCATAAAATACTGTAATACAATTCCTAATGTAATCTATCTATCTATCTATACATTTATACTATACATATAAAACACAATCCAGCAATTTTAACTTCCCGCCAATTCCTAAAAAATCTCTCTCCTATTAAAATATATTGATTTCTACTTTCCAACTCGTACAATAATTCTAGGTTAAAATCTATTCTATTATTATAAAATACTGTAATACATTCCTATTGTAATTTATCTATCTATCTATACATCTATACTATATATAAAAATAAAATCCGCAATTTTAACTTTCCGCCAATTCGAATAAAATATATTGATTTCTACTTTCTATTCGTACAATAATTCTCAGTTAAAATTCAATTCTAATATCATAAAACTGTAATACAATTCCCTGTCTAATCTATCTATCTATGTATCTATCTATCTATCTATCTATCTATCTATCTATTCTATACATCTATAATACTATATATAAAAACAAAATCTGCAATTTTAACTTCCCGCCAATTCCTAAAAAATCTCTCTTCCGAATAAAATATATTGATTTCTACTTTCCTATTCGTACAATAATTCTGGGTTAAAATTCTATTCTAATATTATAAAATACTGTAATACAATTCCTATTGTAATCTATCTATCTATCTATACATCTATACTATATATAAAAACAAAATCCCGCAATTTTAACTTCAGGCCCAATTCTAATAAAATATATTGATTTCTACTTTCCTATTCGTGCAATAATTCTGGGTTAAAATTCTATTCAATATGATAAAATACTGTAATACAATTCCTATTGTAATCTATCTATCTATCTATACATCTATACTATATATAAAAACAAAATCCTGTAATTTTAACTTTCCGCCCAATTCCTAATAAATCTCTCTTCCTAATAAAATATATTGATTTCTACTTTCCTATTCGTACAATAATTCTCGTTAAAATTCTATTCTAATATCAAAAATACTGTAATACAATTCCTATTGTAATCTATCTATCTATCTATTCGATACTATATAAAAAACAAAATCCTGAATTTTAATTTCTTCCTAAAAAATCTCTCTTCCTAATAAAATATATTGATTTCTACTTTCCTATTACAATAATTCTGGGTTAAATTCTATCGTAATACAATTCCTATTGTAATCTATCTATCTATCTATACATCTATACTATATATAAAAACAATCCCGCAATTTTAACTTCTTCTAATAAAATATATTGATTTCTACATTTCTATTCGTACAATAATTCTAGGTTAAATTCTATTCTAATATCATAAATATTGTAATACAATTCCTATTCTAATCTATCTATCTATCTATCTATCTATCTTTACATCTATACTATCTATACTTCTATAACTATATAAAAACAAAATCCTGCAATTTTAACTTCATGCTCAATTCTAATAAAATATATTGATTTCTACTTTCCTATTCGTACAATAATTCTTGGTTAAAATTCTATTCTAATATCATAAAATACTGTAATACAATTCCTATTGTAATCTATCTATCTATCTATACATCTATACTATATATAAAAACAAAATCTTGCAATTTTAACTTCCGCCCAATTCCTAAAAAATCTCTCTTCATAATAAAATATTTGATTTCTACTTTCCTATTCGTACAAATAATTCTCGGTTAAAATTCTATTCTAATATCATGAAATATTGTAACAATTCCTATTCCTATCTATCTATCTATCTATCTATATCTTTACATCTATACATCTATACTTCTATAACTATATAAAAAAAAATCCTGCAATTTTAACTTCATGCTCAATTCTAATAAAATATATTGATTTCTACTTTCCTATTCGTACAATAATTCTTGGTTAAAATTCTATTCTAATATCATAAAATACTGTAATACAATTCCTATTGTAATCTATCTATCTATCTATACATCTATACTATATATAAAAACAAAATCTTGCAATTTTAACTTTCCGCCCAATTCCTAAAAAATCTCTCTTCCTAATAAAATATATTGATTTCTACTTTCCTATTCGTACAATAATTCTCGGTTAAAATTCTATTCTAATATCATAAAATATTGTAATACAATTCCTATTGTAATCTATCTATCTATCTATACATCTATACTATATATAAAAACAAAATCCTGCAATTTAAACTTTCCGCCAATTCATAAAAATCACTCTTCATAATAAAATATATTGATTTCTACTTTCCTATTCGTACAATAATTCTCGGTTAAAATTCTATTCAATATCATAAAATATTGTAATACAATTCCTATTGTAATCTATCTATCTATATATACATCTATACTATATATAAAAACAAAATCCTGCAATTTTAACTTCACCCCAATTCCTAAAAAATCTCTCTTCCTAATAAAATATATTGATTTCTATTTTCCTATTTGTACAATAATTCTCGGTTAAAATTCTATTCTAATATTATAAAATTCTGTAATACAATTCCTATTGTAATCTATCTATCTATACATATATACTATATATAAAAACAAAATCCTGCAATTTTAACTTCCTGCTCCTTTCTAATAAAATATATTTATTTCTACTTTCCTATTCGTACAATAATTCTTGGTTAAAATTATATTCTAATATCATAAAATACTGTAATACAATTCCTATTGTAATCTATCTATATACATTTATACTATATATAAAAACAAAATCCTGCAATTTTAACTTTCCGCCTAATTCGTAAAAAAATCTCTCTTCCTAATAAAATATATTGATTTTACTTTCCTATTCGTACAATAATTCTCGTTAAAATTCTATTCTAATATTATAAATACTGTAATACAATTCCTATTGTAATCTATCTATCATCTATACATCTATACTATATATATAAACAAAATCCTGCAATTTTAACTTTCGCCCAATTCCTAAAAAATCTCTCTTCCTAAAAATATATATTGATTTCTACTTTCCTATTCGTACAATAATTCTTGGTTAAAATTCTATTCTAATATTATAAAATACTGTAATACAATTCCTATTGTAATCTATCTATCTATCTATAAATCTATACTATATATAAAAACAAAATCTCGCAATTTTAACTTCCCACCCAATTCTAAATAAAATATATTGATTTCTACTTTCTATTCGTACAATAATTCTGGTTAAAATTCTATTCTAATATCATAAAAATACTGTAATACAATTCCTATTGTAATCTATCTATCTATCTATACATCTATACTATATATAAAACAAAATCTTGCAATTTTAACTTTCCCCAATTCCTAAAAAATCTCTCTTCTAATAAAATATATTGATTTCTACTTTCCTATTCGTACAATAATTCTCGGTTAAAATTCTATTCTAATATCATAAAATACTGTAATACAATTCCTATTGTAATCTATCTATCTATCTATACATCTATACTATATATAAAACAAAATCCTGCAATTTAAACTTTCCGCCCAATTCATAAAAATCTCTCTTCCTAATAAAATATATTGATTTCTACTTTCCTATTCGTACAATAATTCTCGGTTAAAATTCTATTCAAATATCATAAAATATGTAATACAATTCCTATTGTAATCTATCTATCTATATATACATCATACTATATATAAAAACAAAATCCTGCAATTTTAACTTCACACCCAATTCCTAAAAATCTCTCTTCCTAATAAAATATATTGATTTCTACTTTCCTATTTGTACAATAATTCTCGGTTAAAATTCTATTCTAATATTATAAAATAATACTTCTGTAATACAATTCCTATTGTAATCTATCTATCTATACATCTATACTATATAAAAACAAAATCCTGCAATTTTAACTTCCTGCTCCTTTATAATAAAATATATTTATTTCTACTTTCCTATTCGTACAATAATTCTGTTAAAATTATTTTCTAATATCATAAAATACTGTAATACAATTCCTATTGTAATCTATCTATATACATTTATACTATATATAAAAACAAAAATCCTGCAATTTTAACTTTCAATTCGTAAAAAAATCTCTCTTCCTAATAAAATATATTGATTTCTACTTTCCTATTCGTACAATAATTCTCGGGTTAAAATTCTATTCTAATATCATAAAATACTGTAATACAATTCCTATTGTAATCTATCTATCAATCTATACATCTATACTATATATATAAACAAAATCCTGCAATTTTAACTTTCCGCCCAATTCCTAAAAAATCTCTCTTCCTAAAAATATATTGATTTCTACTTTCCTATCGTACAATAATTCTTGGTTAAAATTCTATTCTAATATTATAAAATACTGTAATACAATTCCTATTGTAATCTATCTATCTATCTATAAATCTAAACTATATATAAAAACAAAATCTCGCAATTTTAACTTCCCACCAATTCTAATAAAATATATTGATTTCTACTTTCCTAGTCGTACAATAATTCTGGTTAAAATTCCATTCTAATATCATGAAATACTATAATACAATTCCTATTGTAATCTATCTATCTATCTATCTTTACATCTATACTATCTATACTTCTATACTACATATAAAAACAAAATCTTGCAATTTTAACTTTCTGCCCAATTCCTAAAAAATCTCTCTTCCTAATAAAATATATTGATTTCAACTTTCCTATTCGTACAATAATTCTCGGTTAAAATTCTATTCTAATATCATAAAGTACTGTAATACAATTCCTATTGTAATCTATCTATCTATCTATACATCTATACTATATAAAAAAAAAATCCCGCAATTTTAACTTCAGGCCCAATTCTAATAAAATATATTGATTTCTACTTTCCTATTCGTGCAATAATTCTGGGTTAAAATTCTATTCAAATATGATAAAATACTGTAATACAATTCCTATTGTAATCTATCTATCTATATATACATCTATACTATATATAAAAACAAAATCCTATTATTTTAACTTTCCGCCCAATTCCTAATAAATCTCTCTTCCTAATAAAATATATTGATTTCTACTTTCCTATTCGTACAATAATTCTCGGTTAAAATTCTATTCTAATATCATAAAATAGTGTAATACAATTCCTTTTGTAATCTATCTATCTATCTATACATCGATACAATATATAAAAAAAAATCCTGAAATTTTAATTTTCCGCACAATTCCTAAAAATCTCACTTCCTAATAAAATATATTGATTTCTACTTTCCTTCCTACAATAATTCTGGGTTAAAATTCTATCATAATCTATATATATATAAAAGTAAAATCCTCCTAACAAATTTTCCCCCCAAAACTTTTGTAGTAAAACTTATTTGGTAAGTAAATGTCAAATGGAAAATAATAAATCTATAAATAATGATAATAATAATAATAATAATAATAATAATAATAATAATAATAAAAATAATAATAATAATAATGTTATTACCTTAATATATAAATTATTATACTTTCCCTTAAATAAATAAATTATTATACTTTCCTTTTGAATTAGTATTTTCTACCTATAAATGCAAGGGCTTCTTCAATCAAAGAATCTCAGACTCATCTCTCTGCTTTCTTTTTGTATGATTTTTCTACATTTCTAACTATATTCTCACGTACTTCAATATGTTTTTTTATACCGTCTGGTATAAGTTTGAAGATACTTAAGGAGGCTCTGCTTCAACAAAAGGAAATTGAGGAGGAAGATCATTTGTAACAGAATCCTATTGGTTTAGTTTTTATGGAAGATTGTAGAGATGCGATCGAGGATGATAAAGACTGTAATTTTGATAATTTTGTAAGATTTTCTAAAATTTAGAGTTAGTATGTTGATTTCGAGATTTGTACATGCCATTCAAGTTTCTTTTAACAAGTAGAGTTCATTTTTTACAGCATTTTTTAATATTATATATATATATATATATATATATATATATATATATATATATATATATATATATATATATATATATATATATATCACAACTTGAATACAGTGTTTGTTTAACCTATTAAAAATCTCGCTATATTTGATTTTCTCTAAATTTTTGTAAAACACAAAAATAATGATTATTTAAAAAGAAGAAATAAATAACAAATACAATTTCAGATTTTGTGTTACTCCATTCACATATCTATATCTATGTCTATATATCTATATAAAAATAAAATCCTCCTAACCAATTTTCCGCTCAAACTCATGGGCATTTTAGTAAAACTCTTAATTTCATTAATATGGACATTCCAGATTATTTGTTTTTTAGCCTTGGATTCCTTTTTAAATTAGCCTAATTTTGTTAAGTTTTTAAAGAGTAAGGCCATATTAGATGCAATTATTGGCAAAAAATTAGTATTAATATTCATTGAAGCTTCTCTTTCCTTACGTGTGTTTACTCCTAATCTTCATCCTTATACATTCCTCAGCCCTCAGCGTTTCCTTTGCTCGGAAGTCGTCTCCAAATTCTCTTAAGACAAAGCAAATGAGCAATGGCGGGTGTCTCGGCCTCTAAGAAGTCAAAAAGACGTGCATCTGGACAAGCAACCGAGCGAGTTATCTGTACTTCTAATTCATTGTTGTGTTCTTCTCTTTTTTTGGATAACGATTGAGACGATTAGTATTAATTCTAAATTTATTTTTGTTGCAAACTTAATTTTTCACACTTGAGTGGTCTCATTTTGATTCCGGTTAGAATGCATTCAAGAATGTGAGATGTTACATGATTATGGCTTCTGAAGAAATGCATGGCCGGACAAGATTGTTGATGCATTTGAACTCAGGGGAGAGGAATGCATGGGCTTTCTATTTGAAAGCCCTAAAAAAATGGATTCCAACTTACATGATGGGTACTTTTTTAGGAAGACTCTGCACAGTTGAGCGCTGAAGAGGTTCATTGATATGATCATTACAAAACATTTTTACATGACTGTTATGAAGAGGAAACCAGGGCAACTTTTGAAACTAAATATAAGCAACCTATAATAAAATCTGTCTTCCCTTATGAGAAACAAATGTCTACTGTCTATACACACGCAGTGTTCAAAAAATTTCAACGTGAGGTTCATGGAATGGGTAGCTGTGATGTTCAGAAGGAAGGTGAAGATGGAAATTTAAAACAATATTATACAGGATTATGATTCTGAAAAGCAGCAGATCGAATTGAATTTCATGGTAGCTTGGATGGAAAGAATGCAGTGTCTATTGTTCTATGTCATTCATTTGAATATAGAGGTTTTCTTTGTAGACATGCAAGCATCTCATCTCAGTATGTATTGAAACGGTGGACCAAAGAGGCAAAGATTATAATGTTATTCATGCATACGTTTATCATTATAATTCCTGTAGGTTTAGTTGAAGTCTTTTGATGCACATCTATTAGTTAAAAATTGTGATTAATATACTTGAATAAATGAAATAATAGTATTAAATTTTCTAGCCTTGATTTAAAATCTATTCTCTCAAGAAGGTGATAATAATAATAATAATAATAATCTATATATATATATATATATATATATATATATATATATATATATATATATATATATATATATAAAAGTAAAATCCTCCTAGCAAGTTTTCCCCCAAAACTTAGGGGCATTTATGTAATCTAATAATAATATATATATAAAAGTAAAATCCTCCTAGCAAGTTTTTCCCCAAAACTTAGGGGCATTTATGTAATCTAATAATAATAATAATATAATAATAATATAATAATAATATATAATAATATATATATAAAAGTAAAATCCTCCTAGCAAGTTTTCCCCCCAAAACTTAGGGGCATTTATGTAATCTAATAATAATAATAATAATAATATAATAATAATAATAATAATAATAATAATAATAATAATACCTTAAATAAATAAATCATTATACTTTCCTTTTAAATTAGTATTTTCTACTTATAAATACAAATTTATAATTCCTAGCCTTCCCATCATTTCCTTCTCCACATCGGTAAGGCTTCTCCACCCCGTATCTTCTCCATCATTTCATTGACTTTTG
>NW_017617302.1:17500-19327 GCF_001879475.1 Ipomoea nil
TTCTAATCTATCTATCTATCTATCTATCTATCTTTACATCTGTACTATCTATACTTCTATAAACTATATATAAACAAAATCCTGCAATTTTAACTTCATGCTCAATTCTAATAAAATATATTGATTTCTACTTTCCTATTCGTACAATAGTTCTTGGTTAAAATTCTACAATATCATATACTGTTGAAAATCTATTAATATCAAAAATCTTGCAAATTCTAACTCTATCTGGCCATACTAAAAACTATCCCCACGCCCAATTCCTAAAAATCTCTCTCCTAATAATATATTGATTTCTACTTTCCTATTCGTACAATAATTCTCGTTAAAATTCTATTCTAATATCATAAAGTACTGTAATACAATTCCTATTGTAATCTATCTATCTATCTATACATCTATACTATATATAAAAACAAAATCCCGCAATTTTAACTTCCCGCCCAATTCTAATAAAATATATTGATTTCTACATTTCTATTCGTACAATAATTCTAGGTTAAAATTCTATTCTAATATCATGAAATATTGTAATACAATTCATATTCTAATCTATCTATCTATCTATCTATCTATCTTTACATCTGTACTATCTATACTTCTATAACTATATATAAAAACAAAATCCTGCAATTTTAACTTCATGCTCAATTCTAATAAAATATATTGATTTTTACTTTCCTATTCGTACAATAGTTCTGGTTAAAATTCTATTCCAATATCATAAAATACTGTAATACAATTCCTATTGTAATCTATCTATCTATCTATACATCTATACTATACATAAAAACAAAATCTTGCAATTTTAACTTTCCGCCCAATTCCTAAAAAATCTCTCTTCCTAATAAAAATATATTGATTTCTACTTTCCTATTCGTACAATAATTCTCGTTAAAATTCTATTCTAATATCATAAAATATTGTAATACAATTCCTATTGTAATCTATCTATCTATCTATACATCGATACAATATATAAAAACAAAATCCTGAAATTTTAATTTCCCGCACAATTCCTAAAAAATCTCACTTCCTAATAAAATATATTGATTTCTACTTTCTTATTCCTACAATAATTCTGGTTAAAATTCTATCATAATATTATAAAATACTGTAATACAATTCCTATTGTAATCTATCTATCTATCTATACATCTATACTATATATAAAACAAAATCCGCAATTTTAACTTCCCGCCCAATTCGAATAAAATATATTGATTTCTACATTTCTATTCGTTACAATAATTCTAGTTAAAATTCTATTCTAATATCATGAAATATTGTAATACAATTCCTATTCTAATCTATCTATCTATATCTATCTATCTATCTATCTATCTTTACATCTATACTATCTATACTTCTATAACTATATATAAAAACAAAATCCTGCAATTTTAACTTCATGCTCAATTCTAATAAAATATATTGATTTCTACTTTACTATTCGTACAATAATTCTTGGTTAAAATTCTATTCTAATATCATAAAATACTGTAATACAATTCCTATTGTAATCTATCTATCTATCTATACATCTATACTATATATAAAAACAAAATCTTGCAATTTTAACTTTCCGCACAATTCCTAAAAAATCTCTCTTCCTAATAAAATATATTGATTTCTACTTTCCTATTCGTAGAATAATTCTCGTTAAAATTCTATTCTAATATCATAAAATATTGTAATACAATTCCTATTGTAATCTATCTATCTATCTATACATCTATACTATATATAAAAACAAAATCTGCAATTTTAAACTTTCCGCCCAATTCATAAAAATCAATCATCATAATAAAATATATTGATTTCTTC